>NC_072732.1:122129105-122145489 GCF_026930045.1 Uloborus diversus | reverse complement strand
AGGCAATATTGCTTTCCCCCCTTCCTCCCCCTTTTCTCGTAGAAGATCAGGAGGGTATTTTATGCCCTGAGGGCATAGAGTATTTTGTAAAAGGTTACGGGGGTGTATAAACTTTTTTTCGGTGGCAACACTTTTTTTAACCCTTTGATATTACCGTAAAAGATGAGGAGGGGTTTTAATGCCCTGGGGGCATAGAGTATTTTGTAAAAGGTTACGGTGGTGCATAAACTTTTTTTTCGGTGGCAACACTAATTTTAACCCTTTGGTGTTCGCGTAGAATGTGAGGATGGTGTTTCGTGCCCTGAGGACGTAATGTATTCATGAAAGGTGACGTGTATAGACACTTGTCAATCATCTGTATATCATATATATTAAGTCAAGATACATTACATTAGGTGCTTTAGCGCTAGAAAAGGTACATTACATTCTATTAGGTATTTGTGCACATTACATTATATTAGTTCGTTAAGCGCTAGTACGACACACATTACATTACATTAGGTCCTTTAGCTCAAAACAGGAGCATGCCCCTCCAAACAATAGTTTATTCACGTTTATTCTTGTCCGAACCTGTCCAGACAAGAATAAACAAGAATAAACTCGACCGACTCCAGACAATACCTCATAGCATGAACTGAAGTGAAGATAGACAGCTCTGAGTGAACTGAAGTGAAGGGAAGACTAAAAACTTTTCAACATTCTCTTTGGCAACGCTCATGTTCGATAGATCGAATTCACATCAATAGTGTGATCAGTCGAGTTGCAGTAGTCTTTGATAGAACAGTTACGCAAGATGGCACCGGTTAAAAGGCCTTTTAGTGAAGTAAGTTTTCCCTCCTATTGTTTTTCAACATTACTATTTAAGATGAAGTGTTATTAATATTATTATTTTTTATAATTTATTTGTTCCGAAAAGAAAAGAAAAACCTCTTGATTATTTTGTATTAACTTTAACAGATCAGAAAAATTGTTTTGAGTAACCTGAAAACATTTGTTTTTATTTTTTAAATACAATTCTCAGCAATAGTTTAAATATTAATGATCATTTTTAACAAATGTTAAAAGGTGCGCGCCTTGTAGTACACTCTAATTTCAATGCAATATCTTTTATTCTCTTATTGCTCCTTCCAGAAAAGGAAACTTTCTTAAGCTGCTGCTATTTGTGTTAGTTCTGTTTAAGATATTTCGTTTGCTTATATCTTTTTCCTTTTACAAAAAAGAATTCTGAATGTTAATGAAATGAGAAAGTCTTTGAAAATCTTTTTCACAGAGCAACAGTTAAAGAAAGAACTTCGCTTAAAGAAAAGATGCAGCATTCTTGAGAGAAGTACGGTGTAGGTCACTAGCTGCCTAGGGTAAAATGGGGAAACTGAACAAAACTCAGTTAACAACGGCAGGAGCAGGTTTATACTTTCCCTGAAGGTTTTCAAAGTGCTTGGAGTAAAACAGGAGAACGCTTATACAATGATTTCAAAAGGAAAACACGATTTTGTTCAACCAGGTGTAGTAATGCACGAGAATGTTTTTACTACGGGGGAAAAAAAGAAAAAGCAACTTACCAAATTGTTCAAATGTAAAACTCGTCTCATTTTAATATATATACATAGGGGTAATAACATTGTTTATTTTCTACTCTTATTCATTTATTTTTTTCTTAAGTTATACTGTAAAAATACAGTATTATAACTTCTTTTCTTTTAAGAAAATGTATTCATGTAGTTGAAGAAAAAAGCAAATCTATTACACATTGAAATATTTTCCTTTCTACTTATATATTTTCTCTATGTTTTTTTTTTTTTTTCAAATAATTTCTGCTAAATTTGTATTTTTGTTGATTTTCTATACAATCTCCACTGTTAACACTGATAATTCGGCTTTATCCTATCTCTTTTAAAAAGGCATGTGATATTTGTACTTTAGCTTAATAGTTCTGATGTATTATTATTATTACTTTTGCTTTGTGTTATGAATCACATTTGATTTGTTGAACTATTTTCTGCATATCTTTTAAAATTTATGTTGAAAGTAATTTATTGTTTTTACTTATTTAAAAAAAAAAAAAGATTCCTTTTTATTTACTTTACTAAGTGTATACTTATACCTAGGTTTTCGGAATACAAGATTCAGTATCATTGGATTCAGATGATGATGATGTGAGCACATTTTTCTCTTCTCCCTTTTTAATATGCCTTATTGTGTGTGTGTACATAAACATATATTTATTTTTATTTTTTAGTGTATGAGTGAGACATCTCAAGTTTTTGCTGAGAATCCAATCGAAGGAGCAGAAAACTATTTTAGTGACTCAGGTGACGAGTTAATGGGAGATGTAACCCAAATATTTTGTGAAAATCCCTTAAGGCTACCATTATACTACCAGATTGGTTCTGAATTTGAGGTAAATTTACTAGTATGTTAGTAAATGTTTTTTTTTTTTTTTTTTTTTTTTTTTTTTTTTTTTTTTTAAAGGCCAAGTTATTTTTATGTGCTTATTTTTCAATTAGAACAACCCCAGCCCATCTTCAAGTGGAGCTCCCTACCTTGAGCTGCAAGCACACGATCGTGAACAGGTCAGTAAGCTTTTAATCTTATTTTAAAAACACTAGTTACACTTTCCACTTTTTAAAAATGTTTCCCTCTTCCCCGACAAACCAGTTTCATGTATTGATTCATATCATTTCATCATTTTTTTAGTTGGAAAATGCCATAGTAATCGAAGAAAGAAATAGAAGAAGAAATAGGCGATATAGTGCTGAGGAAATCACGTTTCGTGCTGGAATAGATGTAGATAGTCTTCCAGAACACGTACGGGAAACCCCTCTTGTTACAGCGGTCGAGCTGGTGCGAGTACTAATTAGGCATCTAATTCGAAGATGTAGTGAAGGTAATTATTATTATTATTATTTTGTTTACTTTTTTGTAGGAGTAAAAGTTCAATTTAGCGTTTTCTTTAAATAGTATGACTTACTTTTTCTCCCCCTTCTTTTCTTCTCATTTCTCTTAGGATTAGCCCCGAATGATCTAATACGTTTCTGTATAACTGCAGATGGTTTGGATAGGCCCATATCAACGACATTAATGTCAATTTCCACCTTAACTGTAGAACGTGTCGTCGCAGTAATTATGAAAGTTTTACAGTCCCATGAAGAAATTAATTTGAGCAGTGGCTTTACTGTAGATGTAATCACAGTCAGGAGAGATATAGGGGCAGGACGAAATCGTAAATTATTACAATATGATACAGATCGCCTGGAAAAAAAATCCATCGTTTCAGTTCCCAGCGATGACGAAGGCCTTTGCTGTGCAAAAGCAATAATATATGCTTTGGCACACCTTGAAGGGGACATAACTAAAATTCGCTCCTTCAGAAATCCTGTAAGACCAGCCCTGCTGGAGAAAGCTAAAGACTTACATGATGCTGCTGGAGTGGAGAGAGGGCCTTGTACCTATGCGGAGATTGCCGTTTTTGAGGAATACTTGGATCTGCAGATAGTGGTAGTTTCTACTGAAAGTCTAAATAAGGTACGTTTTTTTCTATGAAATACATGTTTATATAGTAATAGTATGCGTTTTAAGATTGCCTTTAATAAGTAAAAAACATATCATTTGGGCTGCTTAAATGTGATTAAAATAAAATGATTTCATCAAAGTGTTCTAAAAACTATATGTTTTTTTTCCCTCAAAAAAAAAAGGTTTCTTACAAAGGAAAGGACAGATCTCGAAGGATCAATCTGTTTCTCTCCAAAGGACACTACGACATCATTAAAAGCATGAAAGGCTTTTATGGCACGAATCATTACTGTGAAACGTGTGAAAAACCTTTCCAAAACCTTGAAGATCACAGATGTCCTGAGGCATGTCCTATTTGTTTTGATGGAGATTGTACCGCTGAAGTACCACAGAGATGTAAAGACTGTGATCGCTTGTGCAGATCCCAAGAGTGTTTCGATAGGCACAAGGCAACTCCAGGAAGACGACAGCTTTCTTTTTGTGATAAAGTAATTATTTCTCTGTTTTTTCTCGAAGAAAAACTTATAATATATATACATATAAAACTTATATTCTATTTGGTTTCTTTTTAGATGTACCAATGCAGAAAATGCGAAAAAGTAATACTCCGCAGAAACTGTCCGAAGGCACTGCATGAGTGCGGTACATTAATGTGTCCATCCTGCAAGATGTTTGTTGTCCCTGAACAGCACCAGTGCTTCCTTCAGCGCATTCCTGCAAAAAAATCAGTGGAAAAATTTATTTTTTTTGACATGGAGACTGATCAGTCGTCAGGAACTCATCTAGTGAACTTTGTTGTTGCACAATATGCCGATGAGACGGAGTTCGTCTTTAAAGGATATTCCGCCTGTAACGAGTTCTGTACATGGTTATTTTCGCCAAAACACAAAGGGTACACTATCATAGCCCATAACATGCAGGGGTAACAGTTTGACTTGATAAATTTCTTTTTTTCTTTATGATTAATAATAACATTTGATATTGACTTTGAGTATTATTTCTCTTACAGTTTCGATGGCCAATTTATTATGGCATGGTTGTTGCAACAGGGGACAGCACCCGATGTTATACCCAATGGAGCTAAAGTAATGTCCATTCGGCATCCAGCATTGAACATGAGAATAATTGATTCGTTCAGCTTCATGCCAATGGGACTGTCGAAGTTGCCTATTTCCTTCGATTTGCCAGAGCTCAAGAAAGGATTTTTCCCGCATCTTTTTAATACGGTTGAGAACCAAAGTTACATAGGAAAAATTCCTGCAATTGAATTTTATTCTCCAGAAACCATGTCAAGTTCTACGAGAGATGAGTTTTTGAAGTGGCATGAGGAGCAAAAAAATGTCGTTTTTGATTTTCAAGCAGAAATGCATGCATATTGCAGGTACCTGTTTTTTTTTACTAAATGCTTTTTTTTCATATTATCTACTTTTCTTTTTGTTACTTATGTTGACACTTATTAATTATTCACTTTACAGATCTGATGTGGATATCTTGAGAAAAAGCTGCCTTGCATTCAAGAAAGGATTTCAAGAAATTTCTGATGTGGATCCCTTCTCGTAAGATATTTTATTTTTCCAAAAAAAAAAAACAGACAAAACTGTTAATGTATGACAATATAATACCATATGAACTGAATTTCAATAATTTTGTTATTTCTAGTTACATAACTATAGCGTCGGCATGCATGGCTGCGTTTCGCTCCAAGCATATGATGGAGGACACCATTGCCATGATTCCAGTTCACGGTTATGTGAATAGTACAATATACAGTCCTGACTCAATCCGCTGGATGGATTTTGTATCTCAAGAGGAGCAGGTATTTATTCAGCATGGCCTCAACAGAGAAGGAGAGGTGAGAATTGGTGGACATTCTGTAGATGGATATTGTGAGGATACAAACACAATTTATCAATTTCATGTAAGATTGCATTCTCTCTATCTAACTTAAAAGTAACTGGTTAAAAAAAATGTATATTTATAAAACAAATGTACTTTTTTAGGGGTGCTTTTACCATGGATGTCCAGACTGTTTCGATGAGGAGTTGGTGAATCCAGTGAACGGTCAACTAATGCGGAACTTGTACAATAAAACCTTAGAGACGACATCTAATCTGAGAGCTCTAGGACATACTGTAGTAGAGAAATGGGAACATGAGTTCAAAAATGATGTGAGGAAAGATAACAGCCTGAAAGAGTTCCTGAGAACTCATGAAGTAGAAGATCGGCTGTGTCCCAGAGATGCATTTTATGGAGGCAGGACGAATGCCGTCAAGTTATTTCACGAAGGAAAGGCCAAATATGTGGATTTTACTTCACTTTATCCATGGGTAATTATTAACTTAGAACAGTTTCTTAAATTTTTATTTTTGCTTGTTTATATATGTTTTTGTGTAAAAATGCGTTTACGTGTCATTTCCCTAATTAACATTTTTTTAATTTTGTTTTTAAAAGGTAAACAAATACTGCAAATATCCCGTAGGGCACCCTGAAATAATCACAGAAGAGTTTGGCCCATTAAATGACTACTTTGGGATAATTAAGTGCAAGGTGATTCCTCCTAGACAACTTTATCTCCCTGTGCTACCTTTTCGGAGCAACGGAAAACTGATGTTTCCACTCTGCAAAGCTTGCACAGAAAACATGAACCAAGGTGTTTGCCAACACAGCGACGAAGAACGAGCGATTGTTGGCACTTGGGTGACGGAGGAGGTGAAGCTAGCAGTTGAAAAGGGATACCAACTGACGAAGGTATTTTTAAAAAAGTATCAGTCTCAATACTTGTTTCTGTCCTTGCTTAATTATCAGTATTGATTTTTTTTTTTTTTTTTTTTTTCAGATTTATGAAGTTTATCATTTCTCTAAGTCTTCAACTGAATTATTTAAATCATACATTGACACATTCCTGAAAATCAAACAAGAGAGCAGTGGATACCCAGCTGATTGCACTACTGATGCCGAAAAAGAAAAATACATTAAAGAGTATTTAGAAAAAGAAGGAATTCAACTGAATCCCCAGAACATTAAAAAAAACGCTGGCAAACGCCAAGTATCAAAATTAGCTCTAAACAGTTTTTGGGGGAGGTAGAGTACTATTTTTTTCCATATTATGAGTGTGTGTGTGTGTGTGTGTGTGTGTGTGTGTGTGTGCATGCGAATTCACTGATTGGAAAGAGTCTTATTTTTGTTACGCTTTTATTACAGATGGGGAATGAACATCAACAAAGTGCAGCTCACATATGTCCATTCTCTGCCTCAGTTTAATAAAATTTTGGCTGACCCAACAAAAAATGTAAATCTTGTTTAGAACTTATGCATTTTTGGTATTGAAAGAAATGCACTTATTATATATGCAAACATGTTTCCCATTCTAGTTTTAGTAATTATAACTTTTTTAGATAAAGGATATATACCTACCTACCGCAGAAGTCGCTGCTCTCGTGTGGGACAACCAGAAAGAGTTCGTGCAACAAGAAACTACAACAAATGTTTTCCTCGCTGCATTCACGACTTCCTGGGCTCGGATGAAATTATACACCGAGATGGATAAATTGGGAAAAGCCGTCCTTTACCATGATACTGATAGTATTATATATGCCTCAAATGGAGTCAACGACCCACCAATCGGAAATTTTCTAGGCGAGTTTACTGATGAGCTGAATGGTGATGAAATCACAACATTCATTTCGGGTAAGTACTGGTAAACTTTTAAATGTGGTGCTTCGCTCAAAAATGTTAATATTTAGTGTCTCACTAATCATTTTATTTTTAGAATATATATATATATATATATATATATATATATATATATATATATATATGTGTGTATGTATGTAAATATACTTTTACATTTCATGTTTTTTTTGTTTTTTTTTTAATAGGAGGTCCTAAAAATTACGCTTATGTAACCAAACAAGGAAAGACTTGTTGCAAAGTGCGAGGGTTCACTCTGAACTTTAGGAACTCTCAAAAATTGAATTTTGATTCAATGCGGAATTTGGTTTGCAGTATGGACGAAAATGAATCCATTAGTTTGGTGAATCCTACGAAAATCACCAGAGATGGAAAACGTAGGAAAGTATCTAACAAAAAGGAGGTAAAATTATACAAAATTATTTATAACAAACGTGTTTTGAAAGAGGACCTAACTACATTACCATATGGGTATTGATGTGTTTCTCAACATTAACAAGAGAACATATGTCTGTGTGTGTGTAAATATTATTATAATTGTGTTAACTTATGACTGTTTTCAATATTTCTTGATATTATTATTATTGACTATAAATGCAGCAGTTACAATT
Source organism: Uloborus diversus (assembly GCF_026930045.1). Taxonomy (NCBI): domain Eukaryota; kingdom Metazoa; phylum Arthropoda; class Arachnida; order Araneae; family Uloboridae; genus Uloborus; species Uloborus diversus. The sequence continues at coordinate 122,137,678 of NC_072732.1, read as the reverse complement.
TTTTATGTAACTAACATGTAAAAAAATATGTGTAAATAAAAATGTTTTTCAGTCCTATCTGTTTTGGTCTTTTTTCTTTTCATTCTTTTTTTATTTACTTTTTTTGCATATGCGTAAAATAAGTGAAGAAATGCTAACTTCTAGTATTAAAAAAAAAAAAAAATAGTAATAATAATAATAAATAAAAGATTCAAGTTTCAGTGACCATTTTGAAACACACCTTTTAAATATTTTTGAAAGCAGGAATTGTAAAATAAAAACGAGATAGTACCTATTTAACATGTTTTTTTTATTTATTCTAAATATACATCAATAAGATAGCCATGTATTTCTCTTTGCAAACATACGTTTTGAAGTTTTACGCTCCTTTACAATTTTTGGCTCTTGAAAAAAATTCCGGTTTACAATATAAGAAAGTGGAATGTTCATTTCCTTCAAAGCTGAGTGAAACTGTTTAGCTCCTGTCGGTACCCTCTTTTGATTTCGAAGCAAATCTGTGATTAAGCGAACGATGTTAGTTCCGGGAACTTTTTCTCCCTTATAAATGATCTCTAACTCAGGAGTCCAGGAAAATGTTGACGGATTTTCTCTCAGAAAATCTAGTATGCTTCTTGCAGTGTTTTTATGCCGCACAGGTGCTATCTTTATGATTTGTTCCAAAATATCATGCTCCTTTTTATTCTGCGAAATAGTGTCTGAAATTTCATTTTCAGCAGGTTTCTTTATTTCTTCAGATTCTTTGTGAGGATGGTGCAACTTCAAAAAATTTTGCAGAATTTGTAAATATAGTGTTGCTTTCTCCCTCTGTTCTATATCTTTCCTTTGAAGAACATCTTGCATTTTATTGTCTAGGTCAGATAAATGATTGACTATTTCAAATCGTTCTTCTGGCACTAGAATCATTTTCTTACTATACTGCATTGATGAGTGAACTGATCACAGAAATAGCTGCAGGTAGTAATATTGATAAAAAGCCGTCTCCTTTCTGAACCAGAATTTTTCTTTTCTTAAATAAAGGTACTTTCTTGTCAGCAAGTTTTCTTAAACTTCGTTTATAAGTAGCTATTTTTTTCTTTTGATGTTTGGAAAGTGGGATATTTCCATGCAGTGTATTAAGAGCACATTCACACAGCGACTTGATAATGTTGTTAGGACACTTCTTTAAAATGACATGTCTTTTTTTACTTTTAGCAATCAATTTTAGAATATCTAAATGATCTTGTGTGCAGGTAGACATTCTATAGTCGAATGAAGCAACTTTAGGAAAAAACACAGCTTAAATAGTCTCCAAAAATTTTGCGTATAATCTCGCTTTGTGGACAGCACAGTGTTTAAAATTCTTTCCATGTGCAAAAGGACATAACACATCGGAGCTTGGTAACGCTTCAACCTTAGGACACTCAAAATCATCCAAATTAAAAATGTGCCGATCAGATAAAAATTCCAAGAATATCTTTTTCTCCATTCCTTTTACATAAATAAAAGAAAACATTTCAAAAATCACTTCTAACACAAGACGTAGTTTTTCATATGCTAATTCACCATCACACCACTCCATATGGTGTAAATTTCTAGTAACCCATGCGTAAGTAATTCTTTTCCGACGACTTAACTTTTCGAAACAGTGGGGCGGCTTAAAGGTCCACCTCCCGTGAAAAGTTTCATCATTCACGGCAGAAACAGCCATTTCTTTCACGACAAATCGTGAGGGGGATAGTTGAAAACCTTCGAAATCTATAACTGCAGATGCCATGGCTCCGTTAAAAAGGTATGAACTAGCGTGGCTGATACACACAGTATTTATCCCCTGGTATCAACCCTGTGCGCAGTCGCAGTGATTCATCTGTATCCGGTTTTAAATCAATTAATAGGTAACTGAATGGTCTTGATGTGGCATCTTCGTATACTTCTTGGAAAAATTTGGATTTATTTGGATACAACTGTGGACCTAAATGTGCAATTTGTGATCTATCTCTGGGATTTTTAAATAAGAATATATAATGGGCGTTGAGCGAAATATTACGCATTTCTTTTCCTTTATGAAACATATTTTGAACTATAAAAATCACGCTGACGTTTCTGTGGTGGCTACCTTTCGTAAAAAGACAAGACAATCTGTCATCACATGAAAGTTCATTCATCAGATCATCAATTACGATAAGAGAATTCGATATCCGATTTATGTTTGGAGGTAATCCTTCATGAAATTCAACATCTTTTAACTCCTGGTAAAGTTTCTGATAAGCACCATAGCACCATAATATTTTTTGGGGAAAAGGATTTATCATTTTATAATCTAGGATTTTTTTTACAAGCTGAGTTTTTCCGCATCCAGTAGCTCCAGCTAAAATGATTGTCGCGGGATGGCGCAATTTCAACGAATCCATATTTAAAACTAAGCGTAGTGATAGATGTCGGTGTATTTATAGTAATTCTCACCGCAGAAAAATACTCCAATTTTTAATGATTATTTATTCTTCTTGTGCTTTGATTGAAAAAGAAAAAATGAAACAATACAAAAGTACTAATGAAAATTATATTCTTTATTTTTTAAAAATCATTCGAACACCATAACGCTTTTTCACAAACTGATACATTCTGAAGTCATTTTCTCGACAGTGAATCAAATCTTTTACAAATGTGTATATAGATAATCCTTGACATCGTTTTAATACAAAATAAATACAATATGGGCCACACACGTTGGATGTAGGACTTTGCAAAACTGTTGAATTCCAGTGTACAGAAGGATAGTTGTTTATGAAAGATTTGAATCGTTGACCATAAAACTCAGGCGAATTTCCATAAGAGTCAAAAAATTCAATGACATTATTATGATAGTAGAAGGCAAGCCAATGAGAACCGGGTTTGGTGGACTCGTCTACATTAACCACTATTGCTGATTTTTCGTTCAACAATGGTATTTTATCAGATGGAAAGACTCCTCGGAAAAATGATGAAGTACTTGGGTCTCGTGACAAGATAAAATGAATCTGATGTCCATCCATATTAGTTTGAAAAATCGTACAATATATTCCTTGTTTTATTTATCTCAATAACGTTATCAAACTCGGCAAAAATTAGTACACATACGGTCTGAGACAGAGGCTGAGAAAATTTAATTTCTAATCTAAGATTGCTGTGCTTAATTAAGTTCAAATGATCCCCGTTGCAAAGATCAGGCGATAAATTGAAGGCAAATAATGTGTTTCCATTTATATACTCCTCTCGGGACATGAAGATCCCCTGGTCTGGACTTAGCTTTTCAGTCACAGAAAAAAGGCTGTTGTATCCTTTTATGTAAATATTTTTATCAAAATTCAATTCCAGTGGAGCGTAGGGCTTGGGTTGACCATCAACATAAACTCCAATAAAGTTCATGTTGAAATGCTTGAAGTCAAACGGTGATTTTTCAAATGTCCCATGAAATGCATCGTTTTCTATGCATCCAATAATTAGTTTTCGTGGCATTGATCCAATAAATATATTATCTTGAACCATACTCATGCTTCCCTGAGGAACGGAATATGCTTTACATAACACTCTGTTGATTGGGTACTTTGCCGTATCTTTCTCAAGAGCTTTCACATGTCCCAAAATAACGCCGGGACTGACTTTTACTTTTCGTACTAGTAAGCTTATCTTCTCCAGAATAACTTTATGATCTTTGTCACCTTGCAAGCAAAATTCAGGTTTGCTTCTTATTAGTTTTATTTTAACATCCACTAAGTTCAATAGTAATCTTTCCTGATGAAACAAGTCACTATGAATACGTCCAATCATATCCACAGAAGCACTCAACTCAAAAAAGCTTGATCGCTTTTTTAGTCCATTTTTATAATACATCTCAGATGTTAACTGAGAAGTTTTACTATCAAATCCATGATTTAAAAGAGTTTCAATGTATGACCTGTAAGGGTAAGTGTTACTAGAATTCGAAATAAGATTTTCGTTGAGCGAAACATCCACTTGACTGAATAGGGAGTGTAGAAAAAGATTGACAGGTCCAATTTTTGCATCTTTCGCAATGGGAGAACCATCTGTTTTTACAATTTTTGCGTTAACGTAAAGTTGAGTTTGGCTCAAGTCAATATATTCCTCACCGCTTCCGGAAACATGAAACTCCACTGGGCCACCGTCAAATAAATTGGACAACGGATGATATTCAACCCACTGACCATTCTCAATAGCAGTTTGAGTTGCAGGTAAATGGAAAAGTTCTAGTTCAGACTTGACACATTCGGGAGATCCTTTTAGAATAAATGCCATTATGAATCAAAAATGTCTCGTCCTCTCACTTTTCCTCTTTTGCTCTGAATGACTCGTGTTTGCTTTTTTCGCTTCCTTTTATATTTCCCTTTTCCTATCATAGACTGCACACGATCAATGGCCTTACGAGCCAATCCTTTACCAGCTTCTTTGCTTCTCCTTTTGGCTGACGTTGCAAAATTTTCTCCAGACAACACATCATTCACTACTTTGCTTCCTGTTATAATAGCCTCTTTTCCAACAGCTTTTCCGCTTCTTACCAAGAATGGTAACGCTGCACGAAATAATCTACGGAAAACCCCACCTAATCCGTACCCTTTTTGAAACGATACACCTTCATAGAATGGAATTCCAGACCCATTTTGGCGAAGATAGTGCTCTTCAAATTTTCTGGAGCAACACACATAAGGAACTTTCATCGTGCCTCTTATTTCTGCGATACAAGGCAATTAAAATTACACTTACGAAACTTTCCCCTATTTATAGTATTTGGCGAATTCGAAAATGAAGAACAATGATCACTTTCCCTCTTTCAAATGGTACTAATGCCCCCGAATTAAGACGCAGTTCAATTTGAATGGTATGAAAACATTGTCGAATGACTGGTACATAATGAGGCCTATCATAATGAGCACTAACAATTTCTCCATCCTTTCCAGACGTAGTGACAACTCTTAGTAGAGGCGCTTCAATATGTCCAACCGCCACTGGCTGCACAATATCACTGTAGACATAGAATACTGGAAAAGCTGCTTGGGGATCTGCCACGAAAGTGCTGTCAACTAAGCCGTCAATTACTTGGGGATAAAATCCAAGAAGATCACACAAACCTTCCTCAAGTATTACCTTTGCATTGTTTTCTGTTTTGATTCTGACACGTTTATTATTAGCATTGAACTTGAAACTAATTTTTCCATCGTGGGCAGCCAAAGTCATGACTTTCAAAATATCAGGCACTGATTCATAAGATCCTGGGGGTAATTTTCTTGTAATGAGTTTTCCATCTCCTAGGTCGAATCCAAACATATTATTTTTCTCGTTCACGTTGTACCACGTATGCGGATAAATTATCTCAGCCAAACCTACTTCCCATTTTCCTTCTAAATTTATAGGTGTAGAAAGTTGTGTGACAAAACTTGAAATTTTATTTCCAGGAAAGTAATTTAGAGAGCTGTCTGATGGCAACGTCACGTAGAAAGACATTTTTACATATGCATGTATAGATACTAAGTACCAGCTGTATTTATAGCATTTTTACTTCACTCACCCAAGCATTGAATTTTTCTGGGTATCCAACAAATTTTACAAAATATTCCTGTTTCCCATTTCTTTTCCTTTTTCTAATCACTTTTTCAACTGGATAATATCCTGAGTCTGTCACTTTTTGAATTTCGTGTGCATAAAACGTCCCTTGAATAACTTCTCCCGACAAATCTTTAAGTACATACACTGGAGTATTTCTGAAAATAACCTTTTGAATCGTAAATATTTCCCTGGACCAATTATTTTTATATCCCTTTTCAAATTTACCTTTCCATTTGCTGATACGTACAGTATCGTTTACTTTCAAAACATTTTCTTTCTTATGATATGAATTTTTAAGATCAGAATATAAAGTTAACCAAACATCATCTTGATTTTCAATTTTTACGTTAACAGGTTCTGTCTTAATGCTTCGATGCCAAGTGTGATTGTAACTAAAAATTAACTTTTGAATCACATCAATATATTTGTGTGTATTATATTCAGTAAAGTATCTTGTCATCTTTGACATTAGTGTTCGATGAAAGCGTTCCACGATGCTAGCTTTTGTTTCATTATTCGTCGAGAAGAAGTATATGTTCTTCTCTTTTAAATATTTTTGGACTAAACTGTTTGTAAATTCTTTACCTTTGTCTGTTTGCAAAGTCAACGGAGAACGAGTTTTAAAAATTTCTTTCAAACCATTTAAAATACTGTTACTTTTCTTATCTTTTAAGGGTACAGCGAAAGCGAAGCGTGAAAAAACATCAATACAAGTCAAAAGCCATTTGTAACCATTGTTAAATTTGCTTAATGAGCTTAAATCTAAGAGATCCGCCTGGAATTGTTCATCTATTCCACCCACTACAACTCGATTGCGTTTAAAATTGCGTCTTACAGATTTATTTAAAGTGTAAGAGTCTTTTGTTTCTAACCATTTTTTAATATCCTTAACTTTAACTGTATCCCCTGTTGCCCTGCGTAAAGCATTTATTCCACCAAAACTACCTGGTTGTTCAGGAACCTTGTAAAACTTAGTGAGAGCCATTTCTTGCACAAAAGGCGCAATAGAAGTAAAGGATTTTTAAAAGTGTGAGTACTATTTATACTTATTCAACACAATAAAAAACGCGATTTCTTTGAAAACAACAAACACATTTTTATTTACACGAAGAAGTTATATACATATCAGTTAAAGACATTTAATAAATTTTTTCATTTAAATAATATTCTTCAAATTTTTCAAATATATTTTTAACATCTAACACATGAAACAAACCAGACATGAACCATTTTATGTATGGGCGATCAACATTAATAACAACAAATTCATGAGCCAAAGCTTCCCACTTAACATCATAGAGAGCCTGCTCGAAAAACGCGTCAAACTTTTGAGCACGTGTAGAGGATTCACAGTCATGTAGATCCATGTTAAAGATAAACCCATTTTTACAGTCTAAGCAGTCTTTTTTGGAAAGAAAGTTTATATTTTGTATAAGTACGGTATACAAACACCTACGTAAAGACTCACTCAGTTCATCAGCTCCTTGTGGCGTGTCTTTGTCAAAGTTATCCCAGCGACTATCATTGGGATATTTTTTCATTTCTGATAGGATATGCTCTTTCAGGGTGTATGTTAAAAGTTTGTCTTTGACGCTACGCAAAATGATGGAATAACTGTAACATAATTTGTCGATCTGGTTTTCTAAAAGTATCACTCTCTCTGGTACCAACTGGAACATTTCTCTTTTTGGTTTAAAGAGTCTTTGAATGCTAATACTGATGTTGCCGTTTACAGTCTCGTTGAACACACAAACGTCTTTTTTCACAACAAAAGCGAAATCGGGGTCTTCCACTAATTTTTCACCTTTATTTTTGCGAAGACTTGAAATTAGTGCACTGAAAACATCTGGCTTCAAGGAAATGCCATCCTTGGTTGGATGTAGAACACCATCATCGCCACTTGAATATTTCCTAATGTGTACACGTGTTTGCTTCAAAAAAGTATTCACTAAAACGAAAACATTACCACCTAAGTGTATCATATCATCTGTTAATGAATCCATCGTCAGCTTTGGAGCTGAGTCGAAGCACATTTTCTTGTTCGTTTCATCCAATTTTTCCATTTTGCGCTTCGAGGTTCCAGCATTATTTCCATTATCGTTGGCCATTTCTTGTAGAATGGATAGGCAGCAGAGAATACAGCACAGCGTAAAAGAAAAGAAAAGCAAGCGAGGACTAAAACACAACCAGTAGCACCTAACGCAACAACTGAAGTGACCTAGCGCGATCTATAACACATGAATAGCCGAGTCTGACGTTGCCAAAGAGAATGTTGAAAAGTTTTTAGTCTTCCCTTCACTTCAGTTCACTCAGAGCTGTCTATCTTCACTTCAGTTCATGCTATGAGGTATTGTCTGGAGTCGGTCGAGTTTATTCTTGTTTATTCTTGTCTGGACAGGTTCGGACAAGAATAAACGTGAATAAACTATTGTTTGGAGGGGCATGCTCCTGTTTTGAGCTAAAGGACCTAATGTAATGTAATGTGTGTCGTACTAGCGCTTAACGAACTAATATAATGTAATGTGCACAAATACCTAATAGAATGTAATGTACCTTTTCTAGCGCTAAAGCACCTAATGTAATGTATCTTGACTTAATATATATGATATACAGATGATTGACAAGTGTCTATACACGTCACCTTTCATGAATACATTACGTCCTCAGGGCACGAAACACCATCCTCACATTCTACGCGAACACCAAAGGGTTAAAATTAGTGTTGCCACCGAAAAAAAAGTTTATGCACCACCGTAACCTTTTACAAAATACTCTATGCCCCCAGGGCATTAAAACCCCTCCTCATCTTTTACGGTAATATCAAAGGGTTAAAAAAAGTGTTGCCACCGAAAAAAAGTTTATACACCCCCGTAACCTTTTACAAAATACTCTATGCCCTCAGGGCATAAAATACCCTCCTGATCTTCTACGAGAAAAGGGGGAGGAAGGGGGGAAAGCAATATTGCCTGAGGCGTAGCACGAGGACCTCTGTATACTAC